>NC_141144.1:67311672-67334172 GCF_053477565.2 Lygodium microphyllum | reverse complement strand
AGCACCTCCCTTATGCATGTATGCTATGATTGATTTCTTTGCTTTTGTACTAAAAAATCATGATCAACATCATTTTGGGCCTTTTGACTTCCTTGCTTTGAAAGACTTGCTTTTGGATAACAATTGTGAAGGCCTATCTAATCTTGCTAGTGCCTACATCATAGATCTTACCTTACAAAATAGAAGTCTTGCCCTAAGGCCACAATATAAAGGCTACAACAATAATAAGTCTCAAGCTCCTTTCTATCTCCAAGACTTTATTGGGTTCAATCTTTCTACCCCATAAGACATAAGGCCTACATTCCCCTCTAAGGTGCATTGGAGGAGGAGGAACATACATAACTTTACCAATATCACTCTCAATGGCTTTGAAATGAGATTCAAAAATTCCATACATGCTAGGAAAAGACACCCACATAGGACACTCACACTAAAGCACATCATGTGGAGAAAACCTTGATGACTAGTATAGCACTTGAAGGGTTCGCTAAAAAAAAATGCAAGTATATCACATGGACAAGTAAAATATGTTTTTAAATTCGTTTTTTTAGAAATTTCTCACATATGGAACATATATCATTTAATGGTGATATTCATAGGTTGAATAGAAAAAGGGCACATTATATTCATGATAAATTGATAAATAAAAGTTTTTAAATTGGGCCCCAAGCACAAAACGTGATGACAAAGCAGATAGTGAACCTCCCAAGGGTAGCCCATGCATAAAGTTTCATTTATACCCCATTGCACAAGAGAGAATCCAATCTCTTTCAAGAGAAGGACCGACCTAAAACATGAAAAAAACCATTTCCAATGAACCTATAATGACATAGTCTGAAATGGGCCTAATACATACCCAAAAACTATCTTGAGGGGGACATGGCCCATGAAGAAGAAAAAACATACTAGATGTACCAAAATCATAGTATCTAGAATTTTTTTTTGTCGACATTCATAAGACCATAATCCCACTTCCATTTTGTTTAATTTTTATGGAATGTAACACTTGTTTGAATTTTTGGAATTTCTTCATGTGATTGAGAAAACTCCATGGACACGGTAGTAGAATATGACTTTTTATAGTGGAAAGAAATATGAAGCATGATGTGATTTATCTACTCACTTAAATAGGAGCCCGAGAAGGATATGGAATCTCAATAAGATTTTTTAGACCATGGTGACAATGCTAAATAAGATAAGTTTCCTTGAAGAGATAGGAAGGCACTCTATTTTCATCTTCAATGGTAGCTCTAAGAGTAAGATAACTTCTATACTTGGTGATGAATACCAAAGAATGAATACCCTCTCCTCATTTTGATAAGCCATACTAAGCAACAATGTCATACTATTCAAGAAAACCTTCAAGAAATGCCTAGAACATGCCATTTTGAATTTCATAGAATCTCATGTATTATTAGCTTCTATTGAAATGCCTTAACACAATGCACTTCACAATGTGGTGGGGTCTAACTTTTGTATTGAAAGGAACCTTTCATCATGCTAAATTGGAAACCCATCCCATGCATTGAACATGCAATTTAAGTTATATTATTCCAAGATTTTAAACACGTTTGGCTTCTCATAGATAAGTTATGTCATCTTTGAAAGTCTTGTTCCTTTAATGCTATGATTGGACATTCTTGTGTGCATAATTAATATATATGAATTAGGATAATGTTCAAGACATGATAACATTTAGTAGTATCAAATGAAGACTTGCATTCAATGATTATTTTTAAATGTTTAAAAGCTAGTTTTAACATAACTAATTGTCAAGATGATACCATATTGATATGAATTAGAAAAGGTATGCAAGATAGCTACACAACTAAGGTTTGTTTGATGTTGACATTGATACATGTGTGCAAGTTGAGAGAGAGAGAGAGAGAGAGAGAGAGAGAGAGAGAGAGAGAGAGAGAGAGAGAGAGAGAGAGAGAGAGAGAGAGAGAGAGAGAGAGAGAGAGAGAGAGAGAGAGAGAGAGAGAGAGAGAGAGAGAGAGAGAGAGAGAGAGATCTTCTTGGCTCTATTTACCATGTAGGAATGCCTAATAACAATAACAATTTAGTTGCCTTGCTTGTGCTTTTGATTATGTGTCCATGATTCTCTTTGCTAATCACTCCATTGTTTGGCTTTACATTATGACAATCGATAGTACTTTTGAAGTGTTAGTGGTTAAAAACAATTTCCTCTACTTTGGAAGTTAAAAGTAATAAGGGGGATGAAGAATTTATGATTGACCTAACACAAGTTAGTTAACATCAAACAACATGGAGGAGTTTGAAATTTGGCAAATTTATGCTTACTGTTGACCTACCACATGGTTGTACATGTCTTACTATGGTGTTGCAATACATTCCCTTTACACTTTATCTTTGCAGGTACAAAATATGAATGCACCCTTCTAATTTGAAATAAGAGACAGCTCAACCTATGAGAGATGTTGAACTTTATATGCAGCAAACTATTTAATCAGGACTTCTGCCTATCAAATTTCAACATCTAGCCATTTGATAGTCTGGCATTTACCACGTATAAAGGAGGCTCAGCAGACAAAGGTTTGGAAATGGCAGAGAATACACACCATTACTTTCCTTCCACATCCTTCACACTTTTCACTTAGAAGATTCCATTTTTTTTTTTTTTTTTTTTTGTCTTGTCTCCTACCTTTCACTTTTGTATGGCATCTAGGATGCCATGCCACTTTAAATCAATAGGAAAGCATAGGCATGAGCATTTCAAACACAACTCTTGTGTAGTCCAATGATAATTTGCCACACATGATCGCTAACATATAATGTCATAGTATAAAGCCAAAAAGAATTCCCAAAGAAATCTACATTTAGGAGGGTAGTCTTGACTCTCCACCATGCACTCCATTAGATGATGATTGCCTTGTTGGAAAGTGGAAAGAGTTAACATTTCATTTTCTAACTAAGAATTTTAATTTGGCATATGAATAATATTTTTAGGGGACTAGGCATCATTTAATTGATCACAAGTCATTTCTCAGTTTATTCATTTTCATGCACCTTAACACGCATCCTTTCTAAATACATTATGAGTCATGCATAATCAGAGTCCAATTTGAACTATCGAGACAATGGAATTCATTGTACCTATTTGGAGCAAAAAGTGAGAGTAAATAATAAGGTATGAAATCCAAATGATTGGGATTTGTACGTAATAGGGAAAGACCCTTGAAGTCACTTCTTCGTGTGTAGCTTGCATAATGAAGGTGTGTTTTGCTTGCACATATTATTCAAGCCATGTGAATGAATGTCTATAAGCCTTTGTGATGACAAGAGAACAATAAGTAATCAATCTCACATTATATTCAAATTTACACGAAACCATAAATGGATATTTAACCTTTTCATGGCTATTAGAAAGTTTTAAGCAAGGCACTATATGATTTATGAAAGTTGACTTAATTCCACATGTAAAGGGTACAACATTAGTATTTTGTAGTTGGAGGCAAAATCATTCAAGATGGGCCAAAAAACTTGTGCTGAGTCACACTTGTTGCTTTGCACATTGATCATTATCATAACTAATCTTATGAAAAGAAGATTGTGTCATACTACAAAATTTATCCCTCAATTAATGAATAGGGACAAATGTAGGTGCCGTGATTAACCACCATTCTTACTCCTCATATTGAGAAGCTTGACATAGCTTTTATGTTATTGCTTAGGAGAATTCTCAAGTTATACTTAAAAATTGAGCAATATATCTTAGGATTTGATGTATGTGAAGTCTAGTATAGTTTTTGTCTCATTGATTAGTAAGCTTATGGTATTATAATTAATAAAGCATTTGGGAACTATAGCCTTCATATGTCTTTGAGCTTTTCATTGAGACTTATACACAAAATTTCATATACAAGAACGATGCGATGGTTCCATTCTCATCTTAATATACTAGTATCGCTATAAATTATGGGTTGAATACGTTAGGTTGGATTTACTTGCTAGCTTGCATAAGTTGTCCTTGCTACATGTCATTATGGTAGGTAATTATCCAAGTTTGTCCTCAATCAAAAGTGAAAGTTTGTGAAAACCTTGTACATTTTCTCACATGCCAATAGATTTCAAGTGAATTTGTTAGATATATTGATATACAAAGTATTTATATAGCATTTGAAGGTAGGAAAGCAAGACCAAAACGTGAAGCTTAGCATAATGGCTATCAATTATACACCAAAGAAGATTCTTTTATAATGCTTAATTTCAGAAAAAAAAGAAGTAAAGTGGTTTGTATTTGTGATTAAGGCCTCCTAAATGTCCAATAAATAAGAAATGGTATCCTAAAATCTCTTTTTACATTCTCTAAAGGAAGTAGTGATAATAAAGCATTCATAATGAAGGATAGGATAGATAAAGCATTCATAAGGGAGGATAGGAATGAGAGTTTAGCTTGATGGCACATGGAAAATGAAAAAAATAGTGTAGTAATGGTAAGCAATGCCACACTCAAGTAAAATGATTGCATCACCCCTTGAGTGAGCATTTTCCATGTGGAATGGCCCCTCATGTACAAGCACACATGTCTTATTGTGTGCCCTTCTATTTGCTAATATTCAAATGGCGATGTCCAACAACCTTGAAGAAGGAAATTCTATGAGGATCGGTGACTACATTGCAATAACATTTAATGTAGACACCATAACAATATAGAGATATTTAGAATTTTGGTTTCTATATTAAATATCAAGAGACTAAGCTTGAACTCTTGGATTAAATCCCTAACATGTTTTATTTTCAAGTCTTTCTTTACTATCAATCCAATGAATATATTAGTCACAAGCTTTAATGAAAAATTATCATCAAATTCTTTATCTTTAATTCTCCTGAAAATATCATGTTCCTTTGGTGAAGGCATATCTTCCTTTTTTGCCAACATTCCAACACTCTTCCATTTACATATGTAAGATATTAAGGAAAAACCATTAGTCCAATGGTGACCACCCTCCTCTAGCAAGGTAAAAGATATGAAATACATAGCTCAAATGCAACTATGATAATTAGAACTAACAATATGCATGTTTGGATACTTCTCTTTAACTTTTTGCATTTAACATGGGCATATCACATTGTCTTCTTTAACCATCTTAATAGAAATGTTATGTATGCACCAATTTAGTTGTTTCTAGTTTTTATAGACGATCCGTGAATTGTAAGAATGCTTCTCCTCATTGCAAGGACACCATCATAATATTGTCAATCTATATCTAGCATTCGAAAAATGTCTAAAACTTACCTTGTAGTACATAAGAGGCTTGTCAAGTCTTTAGAGATGACTTCCTTTTTAGTTAGAAAGCCCTAGCTCTAACACGTACCTTTTTAATAATAACACCATATTGGGGAATATGGGAATTTTCCATAAGTTTGGGACACATGGTCAAATATTTAGATTTGTCATAACTTGAACACTAACTCCAAATCTAGTGCTCTATTGCTCAATACATTCCACTTTTCAAGTACTTTCCAATGATAGTTCATATCATATGGTTTTGAAAAACTTATGGGCATGCTATCTGAGTGCCACCTTTTTAGTATTCGAAAGATGGGAATTGGGAGATTCCCAAACTCACCAATATTTTGTTTAATATTATATATATGTCTATTAAGTATTATTTTATTGCAAATTATAAAAGAAAGAAGATGATATTTTCAATGTTTGGCATCACAATTTGCCCATCAATATATACCAATACGCAACTAATCCAAATCGAAGTCACTAATGATGCTTTCAACTAGAGTATATGGCCCAATCAAAAGGTCATATAATGATGGGCATGCATGTGACTAAATTCAAGTAGGGCATAGGTACATGCCAAGTACAACTAAAATAGATCCTAGGTGTGAATCCTAGGTGTGTATCAAATGTATGCACACATTCTACACATGTATTTGGCTTGCCTCAAGAGCTAATTTAAGCACAAGAGTTTGAAAGTAGTGCAATTTTTTTTGTACTAGATCCACTAAAATGCTATCCTCTAGCCAGTGTCTCAAATGGATCAATGGGGCTAGGATTGTTAGAATAGAGACTCAATTCTTGAATTGAGTAAGATCAATAAACAAATGCAAAATGCTATCTGTGATTACCCAATACCAGGAGAGGCACAACCAACTAAGACAGATACCATAACCCTATTAACATAAAAAATCAAGGAAGTAGCTAGATTTAGCAATTACGAATGTTCATTACCAATTGGAATGAAAAAAATTGGGTTGGGTATAGTGGCATGAATGACAACGTAACGTTAAATTACATGGATGATAAAACTTGGGTTGGAGTTATTTAGAATGTTGAATCATGATCAAAACGTTAAATTTAATGCTATTGATAAGATGTTGTATCCTTTCTTAGTGGTAATATAATGTCTATCTAAATGGTGTTTGAAAATTTTGATGATTACAGTCTTTCTGGCTAAGAATATTTTTTAAACATACTTTTGTCTTATAAGCTTGTTTTAATGGTTGTTGATCATTATCATGTGTCATACCTTATTGCATTTAACAAATGTATGACATGTTTTTCATGTGTATCAGTGTTAGGGTTCCCAATAAATTTAGTCTACTAACATGAACATGTCATATAAACATGTGCTCTTAACATAAGATATAAATTGGTAGCATATGTCACTATTGACTATTAATTTTTCAAATGTGCAAGTGGGCGTGAGTTTCATACTCTTAGAATTACTAGTTAGCAAATGTTGTGTGCCAAATTGTTTCAAGAGGTTAATGGTGCCAAACGTTTTGGTCATCAAACATACAACTTGGATACAAGAGCCATGCGATAGACTTACACACGTAATCCTAAGTGGGTTGCTTGCTTTCATAGTTTAACTAGATTTATTGTCAAAGTCTTTGATGTGAAATACAATTTACTAGCATTACGTATCCCCTAAAGACATAAGCATTTAGTTCTAATGAGTGTTTTGCCTTGAAATATAGCTTGGAATTTCTAATTTTGAAAGACATATTAACCAAAAACATGAACGTTTTGGTGAAATGTAATTATATATGAGTGTATGCAAGTATTTAATGGCCAAAAATAAAGTTATGAGGTCAAATGAAAAAGAGGATAATTAAATGGAGCATCATAGATGATGCAAATAATTTTGAATAAATATCTTAGGCTTCGCAAGTTACATGAATAAGTCAAAGTAAAATCTCAACACTAGGCTCTTTGCTTGTAATTTGTACAATCATATAGGCATACTATCTTCATATTGTAAAGGGCTATTGCCAATGGGCAAGCATTGTGACAAGAAAAATAGGACAAAAGGCTAAATGGGAGGTTGGAATTCCTAAGTCTATTCAAACTTGCATGTAAAGTTCAAAGTTGCATAATGAAAGGCTAAATTCAATTTTTTTTATAAATCTTGAAACTACATAATGAAATGTTAGTATGCATCTGTGCACTCTTGCATGGCTCTCATTATTTATGTTGTCCTCTATTCTTCCCTACCATAGCTTGTTCTTGGATTATGAGAGTGAGATTCTATGTTTATGTATGAGAGATTTCATAAGCTTGAGGATGTGAGGTTCCATGTTTATGTACGAGAGATTTCATAAGCTTGAGGATGTGAGATCCTCTCCTTTCTTGCCCTCTAGAGTTTCCCTCATCTCTTCTTCTCTCATTGTTGAACTCTATGAGCTCAATGGTAGGACATTGATGGGATATTCTTATGCTTTCAAGAGCATCATTCACTTGTGGTGCATTTGCTTCTCACTAAAACTATTGTAAATTCAAGCAAAGAAGAGTGTGAAAAATGCTCAATGATACCTCACCTTCTTTGTTGTAATGTGGGATTTGAAGTGAAGCCTCAATCCTCACTTAATTTAAGGAATGCAATCCATTGAAGCTCCTCTTGTTTCTTCAATCTCGATAAAATCCTTTGTGCTCTTATGAATGAAAGAGGAGGAGGAGGAGGAGGAGGAGAAGAAGAAGAAGATGGAAAGCTAAGAATGAAGATCCTTTCACACACACACACACACACACACACGCACGCACGCACGCACGCACGCACGCACGCATGCACGCACGCACGCACGCACGCACACACGCACACGCACACACGCGTGTACACACAAAACTTATGGAGTAAGAAGAAAGAGAAGAAAACAAGAGACTTGATACTCAAAAAGTTTTGCAAAACCAAGAAAATATAACCTTATTTATTTTAGTAATTTATGTACTTAGTTTTATGCAAGCATGTGCCCTTCACCATTTTCTCTTATATATTACACATTATAGGATTCTTGATGGGATTTAGATTTAGAATACATGGTTGTGTTAAGATTTAGAGACTTACTTGTAGATTTACACAAATTACATGAGTTTTGTGGATTACATGTTGACTTTCACTTTATTAATACATTTTTGCATTTTATGTAAGAGAGAGACCTAGATTTTATATTGAAATTTATTTAGTTGACGTAGATTCTTTAAAATTAGCATCAAAGTTCATGGAACATGTAAATCAAGTGTAAAACTTTATTAATTAATAGCATTAGAGTTCCCATATTTTCTAAAGTTCTCACCTTGGCCTGATCAGTGTACTTTTAACCTTTTAGAATTTAGCTACTATTTTTAGCTTTTATATTTTTTGGCAGCCTCTGAAACTTGTTATTATGTTTTCCCCTCATAGTTAATTTTTAGTCCATTAAAGGTAGATGTTGTAGCATACATGATAGATATGGCATGATAGGACTTGAATAGTAGGAGCTGAAGTAGTAGTGGTTATTGTGGAGGTATAGGGTGTCTATTGATGTGAAAGTTGTATGAAGAGTGTGTGGATGTTGTTGAGATTGGGGATTATTCTAGTAGCTTGCAAGTTGTTAGAAGTTCATGATGAGGCTTTTTCAAGATGGTGTTATTGTTGCTGTGGGTATATCTCCTTTCATGATATTTATGACTTGAAGTGCTAAAAAAGGAGTGATTGCAAGGTGTAGATAGTAAACTTGTTCTCAAAAGTAGAGATGAAGTGCTACAATTGTCCATGAGCTTTGATACTTGTAATTAAAAACCTCACATGTAGTTGCTTCCTAAGAGGAGTGCTAGTCTTATAAACCATAGGACATATATTGTTGGATTGGGAGATGTGTCTAAGACTAGGCAAGTTGAAACTCCCTAAATATGCCCATACTTGAGAATCCAATCCATTTATAGGTTGTAGTGTGAATAATATGTGAATGCATATGTTACACGGTTGCACAATTACATAGTTAATACATAAATAAGTATAAAAGATTGCCTCTTTTGCTTGCTTCTTATTGTTGTGAATTGTCATTGTAGGGAAAGTATTTTGCATGGACGAGGAATGATACACATTTACAAATGATGAGGAAACGAAGTTCCAAAGAATATTTAATGGAGACAATAGTTTGAATAGGAAAACACTTGTTATGGATCTCTCTTTAGGGTAACTCTACCACCAATTCAAATGGTAGTTGGTGAATGAGAACTCTTCTAATTGGGAAGTGTCTTTTCTAGCTATGTGCTTGTTCTTGTAATACTAGGGTAGGAAAATAATAGTGTAAGTCATTCCAATGAGTCAAGTGTAATGCTAGGCAAGCAAGACCTTCCTAGGTATGTTCTCCCTTTTGTATCTTGGTATGTGTGGGTTTAGAGAAAGTAGGTGTTGGTCTAACATGCAATCAATGAGACTTTTATGAACTCTTATTCTTTTAAGAATTTCCTTCCCTCATATAGCTAGCTCACACTCTAGTTCCAAACCTTCTATATCTCTTCACTTAATCCTATTAAATGTAAGAAAGCATATATGATTCAAAGTTGTACCAGACTCGCTAAACTCACCTCTCTCATTATACTCTCACTAAAAGGAAGCATGGTAGTTATTAGTAGAAAATCTAGAATGCAAAGTCAAAGAGGATCAAAGCAAAGTCAAACTGCAAGTGCTAGAATTATTTCTTGAAAGAGTTAGTATTTTTGGAGTTATAATGTATTATTTTGGGTACTTTTATTATTTGCCATACTTCTTGGATATCACACTGTTATGGTTGTATTATTTTGTATGAGTCGAGCTCATTACATCGGTGCACATTCTAAGACCGCTGCCAAATTGTGGTCCTTTGTAACTTTGAGATGGAAATCTTCTAGGGTCAAAGTTGGTCTCAAACTCTCTAGGTTTTGGCCCAATGTCTTGGGTTGTCATTTTTTTACTCCAATAGATTCAACATTGCTTCTTTTTCTCTATTTTTCTCTCTCTTTCTTCTATCATTGATGCTAGGAGGCATATTTCATGGTGGATTCTGTGAGGTTTTACAGTGGATTCCGTAAACTTTTATTAACGGGGCTCATACACAAAGTGGATTCTTTGTGTGAGAACTTGATAGGGGCGCCTATCCTTTTCGGGTGTTTTGTTAATTTAGTGTGTACATGGGTGATTCCATAGCGGGTGATTACGCAAAATACATATTAAATTAATAAACATTTATGAGTTTAGAGTGCGCACTCGTGATAAATTAAGGTTAGGATTAATTTCTAACCAATTGATTTATTTATGTAGCAGAAGACTGCTAGGTATTCACTTTTTTCAGTTTAATTGTATTATTTTACTAACGATTGTGAATGCTTCAGTTGATGTGTAGAGATAGCAGCAGTGGCGGAGGAAAGCATTGGAGGATAGCGTGTATTCGAGTTATCATCTATATTTTGATGGGCGCATACCTTAGGCATGGTACCTATATTTTATTGCGCCTATTTATTAAGGCGTTGGATATTTATTTATTATTCTTGTATGCGCATGGGCGCACGATTATGATATTTGTATTTGGACATTGTATTGGGTATGCTTGACTTCTTGGGCACCCACCCATTAGCTTTATTTCTATTTGGCACTAAAGCAAACTCAAAAGCCAAAAGCGTGCTATTTTGTAATTTGGGCTATTATTTGAGCTTGAAGATGATTAATACATAAAATACATGCTTTGTGGAGCGCTCACACAAGGCACGGGGGGAGATTGCACCCAATTGGTCTCTTGTTCATGTCGTGCATGCTTTCTACATTGAGTTTTGTGCAAAAAGTAGAGTTCTTTTGTTCTTGGGGACCTTCTGACGCTCACTACGCGTGCTTACGGCATCCGATCTGTGCACCAGTGGTATCAAAGCGAAGTTGAGATCGAGAGCTTCCAATCGCTACCCATCTTGCGCGAAGGCGGAGCTCCTGGAACAATCGAGCTCTACAGTCAATTTCATCGCGAACAGTCGATACGGGTGGATTCCTGGCGGTCAAGAACCTCTGTCTACAACCTCTGATCGCGAAGGACTAGCTTGAGGAGGCGGAGGACCGCTCCTACATCTCCCTTTACAAGTCTTTTTTCCACAGTACAGTAAGCTTTACTTCATAGCCAAGAAGTTTAGAAGATTTAGCTAAAAGCTTAAAAAGCTTATTATAAAGCTTAAGATCCATAAAATTTGACGAATTGTGAACAAGTAGCACATCAGCGTGAATTTCGGTGCAAAAAACGGATACCCCCCCTCAAAAAAATCGTCGTCAATTGTAGACTTATTAAGCTTAAGTCATTCAAGCTCTACCAAGGCTTAATCACTAAAGTTCTCCAAGTCTTGTGATTACTGCAAGTCACAAAGGTCAAACAAGTTACAGAAGTCATTACAGACTAATTCCAATTACTCCCATAAGGACTGTTCCTGCATAGAAGCACAGAACTACAAAATTGTTCCCTGGAAGACTCTGTTCACATATGCAGACTTGTTGAACTAGTTTCAGCACACGCAGAAGGTTATACGCAGTTTCTACGAAGATTACGAACACCGCAACCACAAAAGACGAAGACCGTACAAGCCAAACAAAAATCTATAAGCCTTGTATACTCGACTTTGAGCTACACTCATCCCGCTAATTGGATTTTGAGAGAGTGAGGTCTTTTGGATTTTTACCGGATAACATAACAAAATATGGACGATTTAATGGTTGAAGGTGATCTTCCCGAACCTACGATGGAACAAAAATTGGATTTAATTATGATGTAGCTTGATGAAGAACGAAGAGCCCAACAAGCTTTGCAAGTTCAATTGGCAAATTTGCAATGATCTACCACTGACATAGATGGACCACAACCCGAAGATCTTATTCGACATACCATCGATGCGATGCTCAAAGCTCACTCCATCCGCAAAGAAACAAAGATAAATAAAAGAAATTTCAAATTCCGTACTTTCAATGGAACTCTAGATGGAAAGACTGTATTTGCATTTATCAGTCAGTTTGATGACTACTTTCATGAAGAGACATACGCTGAAAAAGACAAAATTAAATGTGTCACTAATCATCTAGTCGATCGAGCATCTCTTTGGTGGACTGTGGTTCGCAAGAGCATTAATTGTCCCACTACTTGGGAGAGTTTCAAAAAGAAGTTTTTGCAAAATTTCCTTCCTCCTTAATTCCATGAAAAAGCCATAAAGCAATGGGATCTCCTACAGCAAAGAGATCGTGAGCCTATTTCTCAATACACTGAACGTTTTTGGAACGCTCTACTGCAACTCTGAATGCTCGAAGATGTACTTGAAGCGACTCACAAACACAAGTTTATGTCTGGCTTACTTGGACATCACTACGCTGAAGTCAATATGTTCAAGTCTACAACCCTTGAAGATGAAATTTCTTTGGCTCATGACACTGAAGACAAGATTCGAGGAAGAGACAAGCGTCCACAACAATTTCAAGAAAATGGTAACTATGGTTCCAAGCAATTTAATTCAAATTTTAGAAAATTCAATCAAAGTCATTTTCCTTCATCATCTTTTCATAAGTCTTGGATAAAACCACCTTCTTTGCCATCAAATATCAATCAAAACCCTAAGCCATCCTCACAGCCAAATCCCAATATTCCTAGACTTTTTGCCATTGCCAACAATGTAGCTAAAGCCAAACCTATAGTTTGTTACAAATGCCATCAATCTGGACATCTAGCAGCCAATTGCTAATCGAAAAAGCCACCTATCCATATTAATTATCTTGGAGCAATGGAAGATGAAGAATGTGAGGAAATGCCTGACTTTACGGAAGATGAAGACGACAGTGCTACTCCTTCAGATACTTTACCAGGTATACTAACTCCACATTCTTTGTTGACAATGAAATGTTTAGTGCATGGTAAATAAAAGATTATTTTGCATGATGATGGCAGTACACATGATTTTATTTCTGCAAAGTTAGTGAAAGAATTGAAATTACAAACTGTTTCTACACATTATCACATTAAAGCAGCATTCTTAGGTACAAGATATAATGGAATGCAAGAGGTGCATAACTTAGAAATTGAAATTGGTGAATACACTGAACGTAAAAAATTTCTAGTTGTACCTTTACAGTCTAGTGATATTATCCTAGGTATGCCTTGGCGTCATCAGCATAATCCTGACATAGATTATTTCATGCATTCAATTAAAATTTATTTTCAAGGAAAACAAATTACATTGCATGGTATGCATGCATCTAATAATTTTCCACAGCTTACTCACACTCAAGCTAAACGTGCATTACGTAAAAGTAGCAAATCTTATTTAATTTGTGTAAATGAACTTCAAGCAAAAGAAAACCATATGTATCCTAGGCATAAACAATTTCTTGCTCAATTTAAAGATTGTGCTGATGATTTACCACCTGGACTACCACCTTCACGTCCTGAAGATCACAAAATAGATTTAATTCCTGGTACACAACCACCACATAAAGCACCATATAGGCATAACCAGATTGAATTGAAAGAAATTCAAAATTAAAAAGAGGAATTATTTAACAGAGGATTAATTAGACCTAGTAGTTCTCCATGCAAATAAGAAAAGACAGGCCATGAGTTTTAAATTTGATGACTATGTTTGGTTAAGAATAGAGAAACATAGATTATAAAGTGTATATAAACACCCAGTTGTGAAACTAGTACCTAGATTCTATGGACCATTTAAGATCATTCACAAAATCAATGACAATGCATTTAAGTTAGGTATACCACCACATTGGAAAATTCATAACACCTTTCATATTAGTTTATTACAACCCTTTAGAGGCCAATTACATGTACATCCTGTTTATGAAAACCCACCTTTGTTAGATGAAGAGACTGAAATCCTTGAGCCTGAAGCTATTATAGATACTGATTTTATGACCACTAGAACTGGCCGTAGATATTCTAGATATTTGGTTAAGTTTAAAAACCATTCTGTTGAAGAGGCCCAATGGATGCACGCTAGAGACTTAAATGCTTTCCCCACTCTGTTAGCTCCACATTGAGCTAATAGCAATTGAGGACAATTACTATCCCACCCCAGTGGTATGATGCCAGGAGACATATTTCACTGTGGATTCTGTGCCACGGTGGATTCCGTGAGGTTTTACAGTGGATTCCGTAAACTTTTATTATCAGGGCTCATACACAAAGTGGATTCTTTGTGCGAGAAGTTGATGGGGACGCCTATCCTTTTCGGGCATTTCGTTAATTTAGTGTGTACATGGGTGATTCCATAGCGGGTGATTCCGCAAAATACATATTAAATTAATAAACGTTTATGAGTTTAGAGTGCGCACTCATGATAAATTAAGGTTAGGATTGATTTCTAACCAATTGATTTATTTATGTAGCAGAATACTGCTAGGTATTCACTTTTTTCGGTTTAATTGTATTATTTTACTAACGATTGTGAATGCTTCAGTTGATGTGTAGAGATAGCAGCAGTGGCGGAGGAAAGCATTGGAGGATAGCATGTATTCGAGTTATCATCTATATTTTGATGGGCTCAAACCTTAGGCATGTCACCTATATTTTGTCGCACCTATTTATTAAGGCGTTGGATATTTATTTATTATTCTTGTATGCGCATGGGCACACGATTATGATATTTGTATTTGGACATTGTATTGGGTACGCTTGACTTCTTGGGCGCCCGCCCATTAGCTTTATTTCTATTTGGCACTAAAGCAAACTCAAAAGCCAAAAGCGTGCTATTTTGTAATTTGGGCTATTATTTGAGCTTAAAGATGATTAATACATAAAATACATGCTATGTGGAGCGCTCACACAAGGCATGGGGGGAGATTGCACCCAATTGGTCTATTGTTCATGTCGTGCATGCTTTCTACATTGAGTTTTGTGCAAAAAGTAGAGTTCTTTTGTTCTTGGGGACCTTCTGACACTCACTACGCGCGCTTAGGGCATCCGATCTGTGCACTAATCATTTATCTCCTTTTTAAGGGAGCATATATCCTTTATATGGTTCTTCCTCAAGTAATATGCATAGAAGGCTCCTGGAATAGTTGGTTTTTGGATACATTTGGTGGCTACATGTCTTTCTTAATGGCATTTTTCACACAATGTACCCAAAAACCATGCCTTATCTAAGTTTTTTTGTACATTCTTGCATCTCCTTCAAAGAGTAAGTATGGTTTTTTCTCAAGTAATAGGAACATAAGGTTCCTAAAGTTTTGAGGTCTTGAAAATGTCTTGTAAGAGATCCTAGTGAGAGAAAATAGTTCAAGAAAAAAAACTTTTAAAAATATTTATATATTGATAAATAAACATATCTAAAATATTTAAAAGTCATTATCATAACATTTTTGTGGGTTAGTATCAAACCTAGAAATCTCAGTTGCGGCATGAAGGTGCAATGATTGACTTATTGAATATCCTACCTTCTCTTTATAAAAGTGAAAGTGAATATTCAATTTGATTTTTAAAAAAACATTTGCTTATCTTCATGCATCCTCATTCTCCTCTTTCTTTCTCCTCTTGCTTGGTAGTTTCTTTCTCATTCTTTGTCCTTTTCGATTTCAAACAGTTTTCCAATTCAAAGCTTCATATCACATCTTAGCTATGGATCAATCACCCAATGATCTTTGTAGCATAGATAAAAGAGCTCTCTACCATCTTCACATTGAGCTAGAAAGTGGGTATGAACCGATTATGACAAGAACAAAAATTCAATAGTGTTTTAGAGTCCATGAAATATGTGTTTAGATTTGAAGGAAATAAAAATCTTGATATTTCATTGTATTGAAGGTTATATCCCAAAGATCCCATAAAAAATATCACTCCTCCTTTTTACAATAATAGCTCTTCATTGATGAGGTTTATTGGTGACGATTATAATGGATTTATAGGTTATACACTTAATCTTGTTGCAAATAAGGATATTGTTAGATTAGAGAATCATTTACTAACAAAACATAGAAAGGGGTTGTTGCAAACACTGTAGGATTTTCAACACAAGATCCATACTTCATAGAAACATATCTACAAAAACTATGACCACCATATCATATAATACATCAACTTTGGGAAAAACTATACAAATGTTTACCCAAAAAAGGAAAGAGAGATATCTAAACTCTTGCGCAAAGTAGAAACTTTCAAAATAGCTATAAACTAAGCAAAGAGAAGGCAAAAGATGGGTTTCAAGAAACCCTTAACTCTTTGATATCTTTTAGTCTGATTTTGTTTGTAGAAGAATCTTTGGTTCCATTCCACTCAATAAGATGTCTACATTTTTAAAAATCTTGTTTTCCATAGGCTTGGTGGAGATTCAAATCTTTTTCATCTCCCCCATGGGAGAGTAAATAAAAGCTAAGAACTCTAAAGTATCTACCTCTAAATCCACTATATCTAGGTATATAGCCAAAAACTCTTATAGCTTCTTCCTTATCCACCAAAATTATCTTCTCTGCTCCTTTGTTGAAAACCTTAGATCCAATCACTTTGAAGATATATTTAAAGCCATTGTTGGTAAACTTGGAGAGCTTTACAATCTATTGTGTTAAATTTCAATAGTTTGATTATCTAAGCTTCTAATATAGTGGCCAAGGCCTTGCCTTGCTTTTGCCAAGCTTTAGTGGCCTAGAGCCCTTGGCTCTTCTAATAAAGTTGTCAAAATCTTCAATTTCAATATGCATAATAACCAAAAAGGTTTAAGGTATCAATAGATGAAAATCTTATATTACATATCCATTAACCATAACAAAAACTCAAGCATTAAGCCTAATGAAAATCCTTAAAATAACTTCAATACCTTAGGGTTTTTATTTTATTCAAGAAGATTATTAAAATAAAGATAATATTATTGAGTGTTTTGGCTTCTTCTCTGAAGGAGGCTTTAGTTTGTCTTCATACCCCTTGTCTTTAATACCAAGTCTTTTCTTAACCTTGGAGAACTCGTCTTTTGTAGACAACTCTTTTTTTTCATACTCCACAATTTGATCAATTCATGAATGTAAGGCATGGAGCTATCTTGAAAATTTTCCTCCTCAACATTTAGAGTTGCTAGAGGACATGGCTCTTAGCTTATGAAATCCTTGTCATGCTAGCCTCACCTTGTAAGAACAGCTAAGCAATAATTTTCTCTAAGATAAAAAATGTGTTGAATATAATTAAGCAATACATATCTTTTTTATTGATGAGGTAACTAGGAAATGCAGGGACATGATCTAGGGGGACTTTCTTTAGTCTCTTAACTCAATTATATCTCTTTTTCTTCTACCTTTTGATGTTCTCACTTTTGGAAAACAACAAGATCAAAATCTTGTATCAACTAATTCTCAACATCCTCTTGAACTCTTCATTTCCTTCCATCTCTTCATGTAGGCATGCAACAACTTTTTCCTTCTTCCCCTCTACCTTATCCAAAAGGAAAATCTTCCACATATTGAAGATACACAAGAAATCTATGCCTTTGTGAATTAAAATGCACTTTTGTTGATTCTTATGATAAGGGTAGTTTGTTTCATGCTTTCTAAATTATTTATCAACAAGATTCCATCTAGTGGCAAAGTTATTATTGACTTCCTATAAGATTTTTGAGTTTTATAAAAAAAAATTGTAGACCCTATCTCAACACTATGGCTTCAGCTTTATCTCTTATGAGTTCATCACACAATCGTTCCAAAGCTTGCACCTTGCTTGTTGCACTCTATCCTTCTATAGGTGGTTCATGGGTGCTTTTGGATGATTCTTCTAGGTGTTGTCGACTATCCTAACTTGTTGTTGTGGTTTCCTTTGCCTATGTGAGCTGATAAATCTATGCTTCACATTTCCTGATTGACTTATTAACTCACAAAGAGTCATTGCCTTAGATGACTATGACTCTTGTGATTTTCTCTTTCCCTTAATGACACTCCTTTCTTTGCCAAGATTTGTGTTACTTGTTGAGAGAATGATTGACATCTTTTGTGCAAGACCTCCTCAAGGGAAGCCTTACTTTCCTTCTCATGTTCTTCTTGGGTCTATTTTATTATGGCTTTTAGCTTTTTTCACTCCTTTCTTGATCTCTTCTTTGTAAGTCTTATGGTCATTCATTACTCTTTCATTTCTACTCAATCTAATTCTCCTAATGAAGATAACGGGATAAGCTCAATCTCTTCTCTTTATTTCTTCTTTATTTTTTCTAGCTCATTTCGAGAAGGTTTGGGTTTTCCTCTTTCTCCCTCTATCTCTTCTTCTTTTCTTGGGTGCTACATTCTCCTCTAGTCTCCTATGGTGGTGCAAGAGCATACCTATACTGACTTGTGTCAATGCACTACCATAGTTGATAATAATGTTACACACCTTTGTGTGATTCAGCTTTAGATTGGGATCTTTCATGAGAAATTTATGTAGTTAAGGACTCAATTACACATTTCAACAAGAGGACATTTAAATCTTGATTGACAATGTTCCCTGTGATAATATCTTCCAATAACCACTTTGGAACTCTGGCTAGGATGGTGATGGCTTTATTATAAGTGGATATGTGATGAAACATATGTGTTGTGACTCAAAGCTCTTAATCTATAATGGATTTTAATAGCACTCCTTGATTGTTTATGATGGAGTTGTCCCACCTTTGTGCAAGATGTGGTGTTATGTGTATCTTATTGTATTTTCTTGATTTAGATTTTATGCCAAGAGTTTCTTCTATCAATTGTGGATTGACCTCAAAGTTTATTGTCCTCTCCATATACTTGTCGCCTTGTTTCACAGCATAGGAGAACTTGATGATTTAGTATTTGGATGATAGTTTATGAAGAGAGTTGAGCATACCATAAAGTGAACATTGGTATCCATGGCCCTAAAAAATACTCAACTAGGACACACTTGGCTATCAACTCCCTCATAGTTTGATGTGTGTTGATCAATCTTTTCAAATAACCTATATTAGTTCTACTCCCCACATGCTTCCCTATAGGTCAAAATCCACTGTTTGTTACGTAGTGAACACCAGTTTGTCCTCATTGAGGGGGTCTTTGATTAGTATTGGGAACAAAATGGGCAACATAGGGAAGACATAGGTGTGTTGGGCTACCATCTAAAAAAGAATTAACATTCATTAGAATTATCCAAAAATGAAAAAAATAAAGTACAATTCACTTATTAGTTCTTAGTTGGTTAACCTTTCTACCACAAAAATTGACTATAGGTTGGGTGCTTGATGGTTAGTTTCTTTGTCAAGAAGAGTTGGTCATATGATAATAACTTGCTTTTGAGCTTCTAGACTCAGGTTCCTATGTGGAAGATTTTTGAGTTTTTTTCCAATCAATGGTCACAATTTTATTAGTATGTACATAAAAATTGGTTTTTTTAATTTATAATAGGAGATTTTAGGAACCAATAGTCATAAAAATCTAGATTATAGGTGAGCTCAACTAGTGCATCTAGGTCAATCCATCGAATGATAAGGATACATGAGTAAGATGCAAGATTGTTGAGGAACGAGGGTCCATTAAAGTGAGGGCAATGTGGAGCTCTTCTTTGGTTAGATTTTCTGTAGCAATTGATGATGGAGTAACTCTTTAGGTGCATCGAGTTTGTGGGTCTCAAGGATGGATTGTAAGGACATTGGATGTTGGGTTGCTACCTAGCAAATTGACTACAAAACACTAGTTGGCTACATTTAGTGGCCATTTCAAGGCACCGTTGGTATTGATTTCACGTGAAGCAATTGGACCAAGTACACTAGCACTTAAGATATTTTACCTTGGAGAGGTTACTATTGGATGGGAATGAGATGTCATGTTGTTTCCACATGGGTGCCATTGGGATGCGAGCAAAGTCTGGCTATAAGAAACATTTGGTTGAGTTACATTGGGTCTGTTGGACCAATTCTTTATTCATTTTATAGATGGGGTGGTAGTGCTTGCTCTTCTTTAGATGGCCAAGGGCAAGTGGCTTGTGATCACTACCTCTAAACAGGGGATGCACTAAGTTTGTGCATGTAGAGTTGTGTAGTGGGCTATGGCTTAGTTGGAGATTCTATGTGAGGTGGTTAGTTAGGCTCATGGTCTCTTATACCACACATGCTAGTAGAGTCTCTGAGGGCTTCTACTAGAAGTACTATGTGCCACTCTTACCCTTCCCAAAAGGCAGATGCAAGGGTTGAGATTACAATGGCTTCTATTTCTTAATATAGTGAGATTTGTGTTGTTATGCATGATAAGAAATTGTGGTCTCTGGTATGTGTGATTTGTGGCTAGAGTTAATTAGTGGTGAAGTTCCAAAGGTTGGGGGGTTGAGTAGGTTGAGACTTATGTGAAGATTTGAGAGGCTAGGAAGACTAAAGGTTTCCAAAATGCCCTTTGATGTAGTTCTTTCTATGCTATATTATCCTACCTTTGTTGTAGAAGCTTTCTCCATTTAAGATGTGTGGTCATTACACTATATGTACTCAATACAAGAGTTGTGACCTACTGAGTGGTTAATCCTTTGCTTTTCAACTCGAATTTAACAAACTTTTGCCTCTTCTTAGCATTCTTCTTACCTATTATTGATCCTCTACTTTGGTCAATGGCTATTCTGGCTATTTTGCTTTGTGATCTGGTAAGCATTGAGAATGGGAAGGACATCTTTGTTCTTGATCATTTCAATAGCAAAGAGACTCAAGGCACTAAGAGTATGATTTCCTTGCTATTGTTGACTTTTTCTCCCGAGAAATCTTGATACATGCAGGTGATTCCACATTTAGGGCACCATTGATTTGCTTCATTCTTTTTAGACTATTCCTGCCTCTATGGACAATGGAAGGACACGTGACTTGATTGTCCATAGTGATAGCAAGCTATTGTTTCCCTCATCCTAACATCATAATAAGCATAGGACTATAATCCATCATGATAGGGCGACCCTCTTCATTGTAGCAAACAAAGGGATTGATTTACTCCTCATCCTCTGTTAGTTCCTCGATATAATAGATAGGTGTATTGCTTGGGAGATGAGTGATGATTAGACCTAGTGGTCTAGGAATTCTTGAAGGGTTGATCTCAACTCTTTATGCCATTTGTCTTTGCTCCCAATGAGTTTGTAGGTCTATAGGTTGTGTTTGTTATCCACACACATAGCTTAGATCCTCTTGATAGGAATGGGAAGTATGCTTGGAAGTAAAAGCCAAGCTAAAATCCCAATAGTGGCAAAAAAAATTGATAAATATCAAGCTGGGGATGACCCTTACAACTTCACTGAATAGCTCGAGCAAGTTTGTGAGGTGAATAACCTTATGCGTAACACAAAGGAGGCACAAGCCTTTAGATTGTGCCTTAGATGGAAGGGATGAAGAGCATGCCAGACTACATATCCAAACTAAGAATCCTTTTTAAACACATATTAGTTTGCTGAAAGACCCACCGCCAAGGCCATAACCATATTCATCAAGGGAATCCATGATGAAAAGATTTATGAAACCATGGCAAGAAACTTGAGTCTCAATAGCTCTAGCATCAATTATGTGCTTGATGAAACAATTTGCCTTGATGACCTACACCAAGAGAGAAGCAAAGATAAGAAATCTATAATCAACTCTCAAGATCCTTAGCCAAAGCCACGGCAAGGTTGAGGTGAATGACACACAATATCTTATCACTGATGTGAAGAAAGAGTAGCAAAAACTCTTAAAAATAGTAGAGAGCTTGACATTGTCCTGACCTTGCCATCAAAACTTGTAGTGCATTCATAGTGGCAGAGATCGCCTCCTTCGGAGTGTTGAAGGCTAGCATGCACTTGCACTAATTGTGGAGCTTTGGCATGTCAAAATGACAAATTCAATAGCCTATTGGAAGCTATTGACAATGGCCTAAGAATCATTCTTGACTCCACCCAATGTTTCAGCTCTCTCCATTGTACTTGATGCAATCCCCGTGATCTCTCAATTAACTAGCAGACTTACATAATTGACTAGGTTAGAGATAGATGTGTTTTCTACATCAAGTGAGCAACTAAGACTAGGATATATCCACTTCATATACCCATGCACCTATGGCATGGCTGCAAGTCCTAGGCTTCCTAGTATTGCCATAGTTTTGATGTTTGCATTTTTAAATTATCCTACTCATTTTATTTCAGTAGCATTTTGAATAACTAAAAAGCAATAACTTGTTGTTTGAGTTTAATGGAATTCTTGGTATAGTGTGCACAAATAGGCTTTCCAAACAATTTGTGGTGGGCACATTTAAAAACTCATGACATTATTTGATTAAATTTTTTGTCCTCAAA